>NC_092796.1:23782352-23812612 GCF_918797505.1 Bemisia tabaci
GGGTGGCCACATGGGCCGCAGCCCATGGCGGCAAAAATTTGCAATTTTTTAAAGTGTAGGTATAAAAAAATATCGGATTTATATAAACTAAATTACAAACGAGAAAAGGCGACAAAATCTCTCATTTCCTGAGAGTATAGTAATTTCTAATTTTGTCGTATCTTATTGTTAGTGATACAAGAGACAACTCTCTCAATAAGTCGAGTTACGAGAGAAACCAAACACGCAATTTGGCCCACAACGGCGCGACTTACAGAGAAATGATAACGAGGACTTGAGATGAAAAGGAGAAGCCCTCGGCGCGCGGCGCGGCGATCGGCATATAACACATATTAGCGCCTACAAGACTGCACGAATACTTCAAGCATTGCATCAAACACAGTGCGGTCATTGCGGTCAGCGTGAAACGGATAGCGCCTACAAGAATTGGATGAATACTTCACACACTGCGGTCAGCGTGAAACGCATAGCGCCTACAAGGCTGAGTGAATACTTCACGCATTGCGTCCAACGCGGTGCGGTCTGCGGGCGCGGCGGCGGAAGTTAAACTCATTGAACCACATGTATGTTTGTTCTGTCATAATTTTTTCGTTCATTTCTCATGAATGGGCTTTGTCCACACAGAGATAGGTTTACGGAACTTAACTTTCGCTCAAAGTTTCGTGAACTTTTGCTGGTAGTGTTGACAGGGCTTTCCCAAAAAATGTGTTCAACACAAGTGAATGCGTCTTATGCACTCCTCTCCCGCTGGCACGCCCATTTAATGGTTTTCATCGAGTTTCACAACGAACGTGAAGGGGGCGGCAAAATGTTTATAGGAGGCCCATGGGCGGCAAGTAGGTGAATCCGGCCCTGGAGAGGGGTGTAGGGCTGTGTTACGGGTGTGTTAAACAGGGGAGGGGAGGGGGAAAATCGGAAAAAGTACGTTACGTTATACTTGAACGTCCCATTATAACAGAAAATTCTAAAGAAAGCCATGCACATCTTTCTTCCGAATTAAATTCTCTTTCGGGGGAAATTTGGGAACATTTGAATGTTCGTACGGCGTTTGTCGTGAGCGCGGCAGTTGAGGCCAGGAGTCTGGACGTCCAGAATGGCGGGCAGCCATGACGGATTCAAAATCCGGTGGAACGTCGCCGCGCTGCCCCGGCCGCCGTAACATGTCATAACAGAATGGCGCCCGACCCGAGAGAGGAATTGTTTTCCCATGGACCAGGACTAGACCTACTGCCCGCGGCCGCCCGAGGACTTCCACCTCGAGCCCGATGCGATGTCTCCCTCCGGATCAGATCCAAGTAGTGTCCCTCGAGCTCCGATCGCCACATCTCGCCTCCTCTCGCACTTGAAACGCCTACTCTCCCATTCTAAGAAAAAACGCCGTATGAACCCTCAGGCGTTGCCTAATTTCCTTTGATAAAACACGAATTTCCAGGTACACTAATGAATATTTTCCTTCGAATTTTTCAGATAATTTTGTTCGAAATTTTACCTGAAGTGCCTGAAAATTTCAAAGAAAAATATTCATATCTTTCCTCAAAAATAAACATTTTATCGAAGGAATTTTGGCAACTCTCGAATGTTCATACGGCGTTCTTCCTTAGCACGGCAGTACTAAAGTCATGAATGGCAACATTGTGTAGCACCGTTGCCGAATCGTGGTAAAAATCGAGAATATTCCGAGCGTGGATGTAATGCCGGGCGGGAGATCTGGCGAGCGCGTGTGGTGTGCATCGCGGTGCCCAGATGCCTATCGCGGCGGTGAGTCCGGCCGCAAATTGAATTATAACTCGGGACTGCGCGACTCCTTCATACCAGTTTTCCCTCCGAAAACCCGGAGCATTCCTCGACGGATAGGGTTTAAATCAGAAGCCACTCGCCACCCAGAATGCCGCAGGTATTAAGCGAGCAACGAGGCTAGTTATAACGACATACAACAATGATAGAGACATCAACAGTGTACTGGTAGCGTACGCTTTGGCTCCGCCGGCAAAGCTCTGCTGCACTCCTGCTCGCCGTGTCTGTGCAGCACGCATCCGTCTCAGCAGAGTTTACACGGATAGGTCGTATTTTGTTTGGAGGCAACACTCGCAACATGTTGGGAAAACGAGCAACAATCGCATTTTGTTCGAAGTTGTTTTGTGTTGTGAGGGCGGGGCTTATTTTCGCGCGCAAAATTTGGGAACCCCTACAGGAACATTGTTGTACAACAACTGCAACGTGCTCAGAGGAAAGTCGTTTTTATGTTGTTGCCCAAGACAACGCTGTTTTCTAACCGAAAATTGGAATTCGCTTTCTCAATGGTGGTTCAGAATCACGCGAAGGAAACAAGAAGAAAAAAAAAACAAACAATTTCTTGTTTCGAACAAAATACGGGTTTAGCAATTTCCGTGTTTACTATTCACTGGAGAAAAGAGTCTCTTGGATCTAGAGTTGGAACAGACTCTTAGAAAATTTGACAAACTCTTCATTCATTCGAACTTTTGCTTGAATCAAGAGCGCTGAGCCTCTTACTTAATTTAAGCTGATTTCTTTTTGATTCAAGCCAAAATCCGCTTGAATCAAAAGTATTATTTCTTGTGAATAGTTTTCTTTTTGTTAGGTCAGCCAAACCGATTAGTTCGCTCGAATCAATGTTTCGTTACCTAAATCAACCCCCAAATCCTGCCGAACCAACGCACTCTTGTTCTTCTCCATGCAACGTAGAGGTTGCGACTTGTGACTGGCCTGTGGCCACCGCATTGGACTGCTACCGATATGCGATGCAGGTTTGATCCTGGGGATTAGTGCCAGATTCTTAAGGAGGTTGCAACTATTCAACTCAAAGATTTGGTCAATGTAACCCAAACAAACACCGACAAAAAATTAGTAACTGTGCGTTTAGGTTACTTTGTACATCTGGTTGCACATACTATAAAAGTGTATACTATACACTTTTTGAAAAATACGGTTAGAGTTACAAAACTTGCCGCCAAGGAGTCTGATTACCATACTCGTATCATAGTCACTTAAACCGTGCTTTTGTCAGTGCTTCCTTTATATCCTCTTATTTCCTCTTCAATAACAGCTTGTGTGGTGAAAATAGAAGAGGTTCTCCTTCCTTCGAATATTTCATGGAAATAAATATCTGTCTTGCCTAGGCTCATGAAAGCTATTTTATGAGAGAGAGAGAGAAAGGAAACAAAGAGAAAAATTGGTCAGGAATGACTAAAACGACGACGGACCCTCCATGTGAAAATCATCAGTGAAGTAAAATGCTTGAGACCAACAGCACAGTGAATCGCATGCGATCCAAAATGTAATTACTCAGGTAAAAATAAGTTCAAGGAAGCTCTAACCCTCCAATTTGCAGTTCTGGCAATGGATCGGCACTCTTCAATTACCTCGGTAAGTAATTCAGGATGAACATATTTTAAATGCTGGTACAGTTTTAACGAGTGGGTTGGCGCTTAGTAGTTTTTTGTTCAAATCGCACAATTACCGAGGAGTCGAAACTCATTGAAGATTAAGAGCTTGCCCGAATTGAACGTGAGTTTACCCACGCCAGTGCTTGCGCAGTGTTGTCGAGAGTGTTCAAAAATCAAGTTCTAAAAAGTATGCACCTTGAGGATCTTAAAAAGTAAAAATTTAAAATTCTTTTCATGGTGTAATTTATCTTCCTCATCCTTAAAATATATTTAAGTGGCATGTCGTTTCAGGTGACTCTAAGAATAGCGGAGTTTCCTTTGAAATCAAGAAAAATATTCTCAAGCGTAATGAGATTTTTTCTTTTTAAAGATGTGGGGGATGCTGATGGCCTCGACACCGTTCTTCCAAGGCCGGATTTCCCTACTTGCCACCCCTTCTCATTCGTTTTGAAACATCGATACAAACCATCAAGTAAATGTGCCGGAGGAGGAGGGGTGCATAAGACGCGTTTAATCGTGTTGAGCAAATTTTCTGTGAAAGCTCTGTCATCACTAGCAAAATTTCACGGAACTTTGCGCGAAAATTAAGTTCCGTAAACATATCTCTGTGTGGACGAGGCCTTTCATTTTTAAAAAAAAGAACGAAATAATTATGAAAGATTAAACATGAATGTGGTTTAATGATCTTAATTTCCGCCACCGCGCCAACCGCACTGTGTTTGGCGCAATGCGTGAAGTATCCATAAAGTCTTGTAGACGCTATGCGTTTTACGTCGAATGCTGCTGACCGCATTGTTTTTGACGCAATGCGTGTAGTATTCATGGAGTCGTGTAGGCGCTAATATGTGTTTCATGCTGACCGGCGCGCCGCCGAGGGCTTCTCCTTCCCATCTTAAGTCCTCGTCATCATTGCTCTATGCGCCGCGCCGCTCCAGGCCAAATTGCGTGTTTGGCTTCTCTCTCAACTAGACTAATGAAAGGCGCTGTCTCTCATATCACCGAAAGACAAACAAATTAGAAATTACTATACTTCAACTCTCAGGAAATGAGAGATTATTTTGCCTTTTCTCGTTCGTAATTTTTTTTGTAATCAGATTTTTTTCTTGATACCTACATTTGAAAAATTACGAAATTTGCCGCCCCCTAAATTTGCCGCCATGGGCCGCGGCCTATGCAGCCACCCCCGAAATCCGGCCCTGCGTCCTTCATATAACTTTCCTGACAAAAAATTGAATACCGTTTGCACGTTCAACCGATGGACAAGTCGACTCCGGGGTAGTATCTTAGAATGGTATCGCCCAGATTTTGGGTAAGTACCAGCCCACCTTTTAGCTTTTGGTGCTGGTATTGTTATAGGGTGTATCAAAAACTTAGGTAAAACCATTTAACCTACCTCTCCAGGCACTAACACTAATCCTCCTTTCCTCGGTGATAAATTAGCTATTTGGCAGCGCAGCTAATGTGGCGTGTGTCCGAGGCGGCTACCGAAAAAACGCGGCTGATTTAATTACCGAAGCGGCCCCGCCGAAAAACACCAGAAGCTCCCGCGCATGCATCACGGGTCGTCGCGGTGGTTTTGAGAAATGACCGTGTTGACCGTGGGCGTGTCTCTCAGTCTCAAGGCACGAGAATCGCCAACTGCAGAGGATGCGTGATTTGAGCACAATCAATCAACCCGTTGTTAATTTTCGAGGGCTGCGCTGGACCAATGGTGCCGCAAGGAGGTCATGCTGGAAAGCGATGCAAGAACGAGGATTTGCGTATATTTTAAGGCAGAGTTAAGTGGTTTTAGTTGGTAGGAGCGCGGAGGCTTCAAACCGTGGATGGACAAACGCGCCCACTGGTTGGTAATAATTGGAACCGAGTTGTTCTTACTTACTGGTAACATCTACCCAAGGGCAAGTAATTTTCATGTGGAATGAGCCTTGAAGTGATAGTTTTACGCGCTTTGAGGGTACGTTCTAAATGCTAGTTAAATGTTAGGCACGAATTTAATTTGCAAAATTGTACCTTGACCAGAGTTGTAATCGTCTAAAGAACGAGGCGTCTTACTTACACTGTATTTATTAAACCCGGAAAAAAAACACATTTATGTCCTTGAAATACAAAAGGCTAGAAAAAGGACATTGCCATGTAAACTATAATCAAGCGAGGACAAGATTTGCGGAAGAAATATACAAAACTGTTCGTGTGGTTCAAAACAGATTATTTGATTCGAGAAAACTCTTAACATCTTATTATTCATCTCATGCCCAGATACTTTAAGTATTGAGTTTTTTCAAAGGGAATATTTCAGTGATCCCTTCAGACTCTACAGCCCTGCATAGACGATCAAATTCCGAGCCAATTCCGATCAAAGTAGACATGCTGATGACTGGTGGTCACCATCTACCATCAAATTTTGACGGGCCGCACTTTTTTGTTCAAAGAAAGACCAGAACGGAGTGCCAACCATTCATCATTTCCTGCCACAGGAAACATTTCTGCCAAGTTTTCATTTTAAAATGAAGCAAATTAATGAGTTTAAGACATAATGACTCCCGACACTTTGATGCTACTTTGATCGGAATTGGTTTGGGAATTTGATCGTCTATCGAGGCCTTACTATGAAAAATTAGAGTTTAATTTTTTTTTTTTTAGTTTCTCCTGACTTGTCCATAGAGCATAAGGAGGCACAAAAAGCTAATTATGGAAAGAATTTTGAAAAACCTTGGATTCCAAGCTCGTAGGTTTTTCTGCGTTTTAACCTTTTTACGCTTTCATCCTTTACCAGCAAAGCAAGTGCTTCTGGGCAGAGATTAATAGGGTGGAGGCGGATAGTTGTAATTACAAATTTGCCTCTACTCACTTCTTACTCCCATTTTGCTTCCTAGACTTAAAATTGTGAAAAAAGTTGTTTCAGAACTTAAAATTATTTAATGAAGTTTAATATGTATAAAATGTGGATTCACTTTGTCTTGAGTTTCAATATTTGAATGGATTAATGTGAGATAAACGTTTACACGGAGTTGAGAAGGTTTTGTATGATCATTGGTATCGTTCTAAATGATTAATAGCTCGCCAGCAGTGGAAAGTATTAAGAAGTAAAAACTTGACATGGGGGATGTGTAAGTATGCCACCAAGGTTCAATCCACTCTTGCGAAGTCAGTTCTTATGTATGACATTTTTGCGAGATTTATTAGAATTAGCGGTGACAAAAAAAACTGTAAACAAGTATTTATATATTCGTGAAAAATGTAGTGCATTCTTCTTTATTATTCCACCTTGTGGGCTCGTTTATGAGATGATGTTTTATCGGTAAAAAGAGAGAAGGATGTGGGAGAAATCAAAATACCGTTCTTTTAATTATTCGGCATACCGTGGAAGTGCGGCGTTTCTCTCTTGAGCCGCAAATCTAAATAAATTATACGGCTTTAATTTTTTTGAAATTTAAGAGGAAGTTTTTCGCCGAAAATTCTACTCCAATGTTTCAACTCGACTTAATAATAAGCACTGGCACTCCTCTGAAAAAAGGTTTCACCATGAGGTGAGGTCCCTTTTTCCGCAGACGATCCACACATTTCATGGCAGTGTCTTCAGCTGACATAAATGAGGGACATCGAGGACAAGGCGCATGAGTGCAGCTTTTTAAAAAATTGAGATATTAATTCTATCAGGTAAAACTATAGTCTTTTTGTCAATTTACAAGCATCAAAAAGTCATAATTTGAAGTTTTTTTCCGCCATAAGGATCCATTTAATTTCAAAACTTCAATCATGTATTTCTCGAAATAGCAAAAACTGCACAAATGCATCTTGTTCCCCACCCCTGAAATATGAAAGAAAAAAAAAAGAAAGAAAAAAAATGCTCTCGTCGACTTGGAAAAGGTCTTTTGCCGTCTCAATACGTTTGGTTTTATCAAAATTTTCATTTACATGGCCAAATATTTTTCAGGTACACTAGTTATTTCAACAGAAACTATGCAAACAATTAGCACCTTAATACATCAATCCATTTGGAATAACTCAGGACACTCATAACTCTGACATCAGGAAACCTGCGTTCCTCTTAATTTTATGAATGCAGAATGGAGAAATAGTTTTCTATGGCTGAACGGTCTTCAACGTCAAGATGATTGGCAGCTGATTTGGCAACCCGATGAAGCAGGATTCTGTCGTAATGAGTGTGACACAGTACCACTCGAGGAGTCAGTTGTCTCATTTTTATCCAATGAGAGCATAGTTCGGATTGGAGAAACGGTAGTAAGTCCGGAAAAAAATGAAAAATGCGGTTCATATCCAGAAGGTCTGGTCGTGTATTTAAATGAACTGCTTTCTCGAATCATGACGGGGGCGTCTGAGGCGCCTTGTCAGATTGCTTTAAAATACTCAGCAATGTAAAACTATTCTGGTACTGTAAGGGCTCTGCACAGATTACAATAATTATGCACTATAGTACAAGTTACAAAATATGACAGAGTTGTAAAATGGCTGCTGGATTAACTACGGAAGAAATTTAAAAAATCAGCCTCATTTGGAAGAAAAAGGCAGAATGGTATATTATTTGTCAGTGGTTTCCCTCGTGCCATAAGGAAATTGACGGGAAAAAAGACAGAAAATCTCTAAAAAAAAAAAAAAAAAAAAAAAAAAAAAAAAAAAAAAAAAAAAAAAAAAAAAAAAAAAAAGTGTATGAACTATAGTTTATAGACGCTTGTTTAGCAAGTGTCAAACTCCTTCAACCTGTCAGTTTTATATACCAAGGCAGATATAACTATGTTATTAACCAATGTGATCAGAGAAGATATCAAAGTATTCAACTTGCAAATGTATGATCTTTCAGGCGTTTTTAAGAGTTTTTTTTTTTTTAATACGCGCAGTTTAGCGCTTATCCTCCATAAAGAAAATGAGCTTACAATTAAGGTGACGGACAAAGCCTGTTCTAGGCTGTAGAATCAGCTGAGAAGAAAGAGAAGAAGGAGAAGAAGAAGAAAAAGCAGCAAAGACGAAGAAGCAAAGAAGAAGAAGAAGCATAAAAGAAGAAGATGCAAAGAAGAAGAAGAAGACGACGAAGAAGAAGCAGCAGCAGCAAAGAAGAAGAAGCAAAAAAGAAGAAGCAAAGAAGAAAAGGGAAAGAAGAAGAAGCGAAGAAGAAGAGGCGAAGAAGAAGAAGAAGCGAAGAAGAAGAAGAAGAAGAAGAAATAATACGAAAAATGAAATCTTTCATGAGGAATATAACCTGGATAACCCGCTTAACGTAAGGTAACTTTGCGTGGATCACATCCCTGGTGAAGCTCTCTTGTAAAATTATCGGCAATTTTCTGTGAAAGCAGACCCGGCAACTACTTGAAGAAACTCTTACGAACTCATTACAGACGGACTATTGGACGGACCTATTATTGCTGCGAACATTGATGCAAGGATCCACGACATGTCAACGGAATGCCAATGGCCAATGGCATGTCCCGTGAACGTAAATCTTTCACTGTCCGATGACTCGAATCATCTTAGCCCGCGGTCGCTTCTCATCCACAATTCAATCCAATCGCTCCGACTCTGACCTCATGCCGTAACATGTATTAGGCAAAAGAAATTCCCTGACAGGGAACTATAACTAACTTTACGGTTGTTTTCTAATTTATATTGCACAAAGAAAAACTTCGGTCGCCAGGATTGACTTCTGCTTCATAAGGGACACCGAAATACCGAAGTGTTTCTATTTAGGTAACTGAAGTTTTCAGTCACAAAAACCGACATCTCTACTTGGTTCATGCAAGATTGCCGTCGCTGACAGAGACTTCACTCAAAATAAATAAATGACCTAAGTGCAGAATCACGTATCTCCGTTCGTGACGTCGCAGACTTCCTGTCATACGATATTTTTTATTTGGAAAACTGTTCAATGTAATTTCTCTTCAACGTCCTTGAACTTTCTTCGCTGTTAGGAAAATATTTTGTAAAAACATCAAGCTATAAAGTTGACTCGTTTCCCTTCGAAAAAGTAAAATGTAAGAGCGGAAATTTTGAAATGCTGCAATGCAGATACGAGAGTCTGCATTTCGACCATCGATACGTATCCACTGAAAAAAAAATCTCGGTGTATGTACTAAGAAAAGGGTAAAATTAACAAGAATTCAGGGTTCCATCTGATCCCAGTTTTTTCTTGGTAATATTACCGTTTATGGAATTGGTAATTTTACAAAGAATCTCGGTAAAATTATTGAACTTTCTCGGTAATTTTACTGGACCTTGGTAAAAACGCCAATATTTTTTATCGACTGTGGTAGAATTACCGAGATAAAATGGCAAAGTTACCAGGAATTGATTACCAATAAAAGTGGTATTCTTACCTGAAAAAAACAGTAAAAATACCGGTATTTAGGTAAGCTTACCGTCGTCTTGGTAAAATTACCAATAATTGGTAAAAAAAGTGAGATGGTAAAGGTACCAACGGACCTTGGTAAAAACGCCGAGAATTTTTTATCAGTGTCGAAATGCAGGCTACACGTCTACACTAAAAAAAAAAAAACTACGGCCGTGAGACCCGGTTGCTCTGGACACTGGTGATCCCGGTGTTAACGCGCCGTTAGCCAGCTAGTACCGGACCCGATGGCCGATGGCCCCTGGACCCCGAGCGGCTTCTGAGACCGTAAGACCGGATAGGAGCCGAGCGTAAGTTACGGGTTTCAGGATCGGAACCAACCGCTTCCACGGCCGTTGGCAGTGAGGTGAGATTCAGTTTTCGGAAAATGGCGTCACCATCAGATTAAAATTGAGACGGCTCCGTGTAAATTCGCAGAAAATTATAATATTTTACGTCAATGTTATTCAGTGCGTGAATTTAAAGTTGCCGCCAGCCTTGACAATATTCGGGAGCGATCGAGCCACCACTCAGCGTTGTTTATTGAGGTTAGAATCCAGTCACTAAATTGCTTGGTCATTGATGGTCATTGCTCATTACGTGTGTTCGTTTTTCGTTTAATTTTGGAGGTTTCCGATATATTTTCTTGATTCTGTGTGGTGCACGATTGATTCTAAAGTTCTGTGTGATAACGCTTGTCAAATACTTTCGGAAATGCGACGAGAGTTAAGTGAAAATTGTCAGTTTTGGTAGTACCTACGCACTGAGCTCATATCCTCTCCCCCTGTAAGTTCGTTTGCAATTCACTTATTTTCCCCATACTAAGGGAAAGAACTTAAATTAAAGAAAAGCAATCAATTACCTGCCACATATCTTCCCACAGAGTAAATTAGCGCCACACTAAAATACTGATAATGTAGGCACGAGAATGTCCATTTATTGCTGACTGTAACATTCTATCATCACTTTTGCTTTGTTCTGCCTGTGTAAGAGGATACAGTTTTTATTCAATTTCGATCTAATCTCTAACTCATAGATGTTTTCAACTGTGAGTAGTATTGCAGTCTCTGACATCTTCCCTCTCTGTTACAAAAACAGCTGTTTGATAGCGGAAACTGTACGGATCCCATCCTGCGCAGATTATCTGATAGTGAGAGCAAGCTCGAACGTTGTTGCTGTGAATAATCTCTCTGATTCCATATCCTAATTCTAGGGAGCTCAGTGTTACTGTAATAGTGGTAAAATTTTGTGTGAATCGCGCTTCAGTTTGCTGAAGGGAAGATCTATAATTTTAACAAGTGTGACAATTTTCGGTGGTATATTTCTTCGCTAATATTTTGTGGAAATTGTATCCGGTAGTTATTGCGGAGAGTTATATCTTGAAGTTTTGTCAACTTTTACTACTGAATTTACACTTTGAAATATTCTCAACCTCATTTTCAAGATTCTGAAGCTCTTCTAGTCGTAAGGAGTAAAAATCTGTAAGTACCTAGACCTACGCCTGTGGTTTTACTTTGTTAATCATTTAGGTGATTTCCTACTTTGCATTCGTATTTTTTATTGAGGGATGAACCAGGTTTTGTTTTTGACAAATGCTGAATTCTCATTGAGTGAAAGTAATTACATTTATTGAGAACGGGCTGCCAAGTGATAAAAATGATTTTTCAATTTACATTTTTCGCTGCAATGAGTTTTATAGCAATTTATCATACCTTGGGCAGTCTGTTCTACATTTAAAATAGGCAGCAAGAATTTTTGATCTATCTACATTTGTTCCTTCTAGTGCTTCCCCAGTGCTTTATTTATTTCTAGGAAGGCTTGCAACATTAAAGTTAGGTTTTTGAAAATTTCTCTTGATATCTCTACACGATGAATAAGCTAACATTCATATGCTGATTTTCTTTCTCAATACGCATCATCTCTTCTCTAATTTTCATCTCTTTTCTCAAATTGACTTGCTGAACTATCAGCCAAGGAGTTCAAATCCCTCTTGATATCTGAAACATGATCAACAAGCTAACGTTCATATGCTCTTTTTCTTTCTCAGTCAGTGAATTATTCATCACTTTCCTGAAACTAAATTGTTATGAACTATCAACAAAGAAATATGTACCTATTTTAAAAAGAAAGGAAGAAAAAGAAATCTTGTTCAGAAATTGACACAAGATAATTCATTCAAGGTTTAAAATTTTGCTGGAAAGTTTTTCTTTTCTATGTACTTTAAAGGTGAATTTTCAGCTGTAGTTCCGAAAAAATCCACCACGTCGCGGACAGCGGCGGCGCGCAGAGCTCCGGCCGTCCAGCCCGTAAGTAGCGCCGAGAGCGCAAGCTGCCTATGCCGCTCGAGGCCGCGACTTACGGTTTTCATATCCGTAGGACTCCGCGTCGTCCCCGCTCGTAGCACTCCGGTCGTCAGGCGCGTAGGCGAACGGTAGTGCCATATAGCCCATCTAGTCCGTGCTCCAGGTCCGTTGCTTCTGGCCTCCACGGCCGGAGCTTTTTTTGAGTGTATGTATCCGTTACACGCTGCTTTTATTATGTCACTGACTTTAACTGATCACCCCGGAGCGAGTCGATAATAAAGTCCTCTTGATGGTGAAAACGCAGCCTAAAACTGAGCGACAAAGCCATCGGTCAGTCATGAGCGGGAGGAGACATTGAACTTGGAGACGGGGACGGGCCTGAGGTCGAATGCAGACGTCCAGACTGTCAAGGCCCCCGAGGTAGCTGGAGCCGCGGCCGCGACACGTCATGCGTCAGGGCGGCGCGAGGCGTCAGAAATTGGACACACCTGACATATTACGATCGATGATCCTGGCCGGAGGCGGGGGGCGCCGGTCGCCGAAACGGATGCCTCACCCGCGAACCAATCGGAGCGCACCAATGGAGCGGTGACCAATCGGAGGTCCGGACACGGTCCACGGCGCCGCCACTCCCGGCCTGTCCGAGGCCCCGTCCAAATCTAACCGACGTGAGAACGTGTTGTCGATTCATGCTCGAACTTTTCAATTTGGGTTCGGAGTATGTGGATTATCTGGCAATCGCTCACTAAATTGGCAACCGGTATTCAGCGACGACCGTCAAACCGCCAAACCGCTAAACCGCGGCCGCGCAGTAGGAGGCGATTTTCAGATGCGTAGGAAAATTGCATTCGTTAGTTTATCAAAATCCTATGGTTTCTTACTGAAAATTTCTCAAGTTTAGAGGGATATCGCGAAGGATTTTCGGAAATTCCGTCGTAATTGAATCGCATCGTGAATGAGTTTTGCACAAGTTCAAAGTTAAATCATCAGTCTATACCCAAGTGTGGCAAAAAGGAAAGGTTGACGCAGCTACCATAAGAATGGGAATCGCGACCCTAGTGTAATCTCTTCATTTTCTCAGAATGTGTTGGTGCCAAAATGCCAAGTTTTTTTTAAACCAGCCCCCCCCCCCCGCCCCCCTCTCCGGGCTCCTCAGGAGAGAGATGAACAAGGGGGTCAAAGAAAAAATAATTTTGGGGCATAGCTTTTAAACCATCGCAGATTCCAACTTAAACCTCTTCTAAAATGGCAAAACTCAAGAAGACCTTCCTATAAAGCACACGAGTTGTTAATTATATGCAGTCGATTTTAGACAGAGTTTTGGCTCCTGGAATAACTGAATTAATTTTGGTTTTTAATTTTTTTCAAGGCCAGGGCTGGATTTACTTACTTGCCGCCTTGGGCCACCTGTATTTCGCCGCCCTCCTCTCATTCATTTTGAAACATCAATAAAAACCATCAAGTGAACGCGCCGGAGGGGGAGGGGTGCTATGACGCGTTTACTCGTGTTGGACACATTTTTTGCCAAAGCTCTGTCAACACTACTGGCTAAAGTTCACGGAACTTGGCGCAAAAGGTAAGTTCCGTAGACCTATCTCTGTGCGGGCAAGGCCTTCCATTTGTATGAAATGAACGAAAAAATTATAAAAGAACAAACATAAATGAATAGTTTAATAATTTTAACTTCCGCCGCCGCTCCGCGCTGACCGCACTGTGTTTGTTGCAATGCGTGAAGTATTCTTACGGTCTTGTATGCGCTATGCGTTTCACGCCGACCGCTGCTACACGGCGTGCACGCACTGTATAAGACGCAATGCGTGAAGTATTCATGCAGTCTTGTAGGCGCTATGCGTTTCATGCCGCTCACTGCTGACCTCAGCGACCGCGCTGTTTTAGACGCAATGCGTGAAGTGTTCATGCAGTCTTGAAGGCGCTAATATGTGTTACATGCCGACCTCCGCGCCGAGGGTTTCACCTTCTCATCTCAAGTTCTCGTCATCATTGCTCTCTGTGTCGCGCCGTTCCAGGCCAAATTCCGCGTTCGGTTTCTCTCTTAGTCTTAACTCGACTAATTAAAGGTGCTGTCTATTGTATCATAGAAATACGACAAAATTAGAGATTTACTCTCGGGAAATGAGAGATTTGGTCACCTTTTTTCGTTTGTAATTTTTGTTCTGAATCCGATTTTTCTTTATAGCCTAGACTACATTTAAAAAGATTGCAAAATTTGCCGCCATGGGCCGCGGCCCATGTGGCCACCCCCTAAATCCGGCCCTGTTCAAGGCTTTAGGTTTCGCTAGATGAGCCATTGAGTGAGATTAAAACGAACCAAATTGCGCGTTCAGGGAGTGATTAATTGTGGGGTTATGGTTCTTCAAAGTTGCCGCTGCGCGATCGATTGGGCTTCAGATTTCCGTAACACTTGTTTCACTGTGATTGTCATAATTTTTTAACCTTGTACCGCATTTTCATCATTTGATAAGCACACAAACAATGAATTAGCTGCCGGAAATAGGAAAGATTTGACTAAATATATTGTGACAGGTAAAATTACATTCATTTGTTCTTCTTCCTTTAAATCTTATGAATTGGTTAATAATTCAGATTCTTATCATACATCACATACAATTTACTGAAATCGATAAAAACTTGCTTCAGCATTTTGAATAAAAAAGTCAACAAGAATTCGGTTCTGAAAACAGTACATTTTGGACAGCACGTAGCGCACAGAAGTTCTAAAAATAGCAGATCTGAAGAGTATAATGTATGCTTATTTCAATAGATTAAAAAAAAGCCTCTTTTGATTTTGGAACTTCTCGCTTGGAAAGAGATACGAGGCCGCTCATTGAATACGTGACGCTCTAGCAGGAGGGCGGTTGGACAAAAACTATTTTGTTTTTACTTGATGAAGAATTCACTGAAAAAAAACACAATTGATCTAGAGTCCAGACTCTTAAAAACATCGACAAGAAAAATACTCTTGATTCAATCGGATTTAAGCTTAAATCAAGAACTCAGCCTCTTAATTTGAGCGGATTTCCTTTCGATTTAAGCTTGCATCTGATTGAATCAAAAGTATCTTTTCTTGTCAATGTTTTCAAGAGTCTGGACTCTAGATCCAATGTGTTTTTTTTTTCCAGTGAAGGGCCTACATCAAAAAACCGTCACAAGGGGGTGGAGGGCCCAAAAATCCGAAATTTAGTGTTCCATATCTCATGAACAGCCCCAACCATTAGCCGCGCCGGGATGCAGACATCCAAGCAGTAGAACACGTAGTTCCAACCCAGTGCGCGGCACAGGTGCAGTCCAATAACCCTTGGACGTCGACGTCGGGCGGCGGCGGCGCGGGCGCACTCATCAAGTTGGAGCTCCTTGTGTCATTCACTCGGATTTGATATGCATCATGCCGTGTTAGCTGCTCCTGCACTTGTGAACCCCCGACGGACTAGGACTCGGGATCAGATCTTCGGATCGGGAATCTGACATCGAACCCGAAATCGAAATCGATGAGCTCCACCAAGACCGTCGTCCACCTCTTCTCCATCATCCCAGCGACAGGATTATCTCTTCCCTCCCCCTCCCCTGTCGACGAAAGAGACTCTCCGAGTGCGAGGACCTGAGAGGATGTTCTTGTCCGTCGCATCTACGTGACCAGCTACAATAGCGTTAGGCAGAAATAATCACTTTTGGTTTTCTTTGCTCTCCGAAAGCAGGATTTGCCGGGTGGAGGCCAGCAGGCTGATAGTTGAAATTGATAGACAAAGCTGTAGACAAAGAAGACAAAAGGGATGTATAGGGATCCTACTGGTGGAAGCGGTTGGTTGCAATGGACAACGAAGGTAGATAGTAGACTAATTAACGACAACTCACGAGAGACCCTGTAGTTAGTCTATCGTTTTCGCCCCGAGTCTATCGCGGAACCAACCATTTCAACCAGTAGGATCGCTCCATACTTCCTATATCTTCGCAATGTGATATCTTCGCGGTGATACGCAATGAAGAGTATGATCAATGTTAATTTGGTAATAAACGGGTAATGTCAAAAGTGTCGAAAAAGTGCGTTACATTATCGATGAATGTTCCCTTAAAAGTGTCTTTATAGAAATCCCACGTCCTCATAAATTAGGCTAACGTTGATTTGACTTGTTTAAGTTAGAACATGTGAGTAACTGTTTTACATACTAAATTTGTATAAGGATCAAAACAAAAATTTCATTAAGCTAGCGTTTTCATTGTGGTATCGGTAATCATTGTGGTAATCGTGGATTTTCATTAAGCGTAGCGCAGTGTCACTCGAAAGAGGATCGTGTACCGACGGGTTGAAAGATACTCCAAGTGCAAACAAATATCCGACAGTGGCGAGGCGTGAACGATCGATTATCGATATTTCTCCGTTTGAAACTGTGATAAATAATCGATTATTAAGGGGTCCGTTGCGAACGCCCTATTCATCGATCCTTTTCCAAATGTTCCAGTGGCAGATCAATCGATATATCGCAAAGCACGTCATGCCACTGGTATCTGTGGCTGCTGGTTGATCTTCCCACCGATCATCGACCGAATATTCTCACCGAATCACCCAGAGGATTGACAGGACCGGAGATAAGGCTCTTGCAATTGATAGTTATTAAGACCCGTGCGTTCCCGGTTTGGGAGTGTTGGGACAGGTGTAAACTCGATAAGGATGGGACTAATTTAAGGACGCGCACGATGCTCGACTGTGTGAGAACTCAACCTCCTCCACCGCAGATGCATGTACGAAATCCTGTATCTCATCCCGAAACCTGAGGATCGGACACCTTTGGGTTCCTTCGTCAGGTAGGAGGGTTGATTTTACTCGTCCCATTTCTCTGTCGGCGTTTTATAATCAGAGGGAGATTTGTTTTTTGTCAACCTGCACCCATGTTTTTCTTGTCTCTTAGTTTTATCGTTTGGTCTTCTTCAGAGAGAAGAAACGGAGGACTAATTACTGAAACTGTGATCAGGTATTTTTGTAGGTGTGTGTCGAGCGTTTGAATTACATAGATCAGTAACCTCTATGTTTACAATGCATCTAATCCCCACGGTATTGTCAACATAGCTGAAAAAATAAATATGGAATACAAAAAAGCACATGGACATGGTACTCTTTGATGAAGAGTGGGAAATGGTTCTTAGTGCCAAACTTTTTGTGACATTCTTTTAACCAACAAGAAAAACTTAAAGTTGCGTTTTTTGGCACCAATGTCTTTTTTCCCCATGGATGGTCACATTCAGAATAACTGATATCTTAAATGAAAACTTTCCTGGATAGAACAATGAGAATAAGGTTCAAAGCAAGGCAAAAAAAAGAAAACTGGATGGCACACGGAGCCTCTCTTCTCCGTTTTTTTGTGTGAATCACGTAGATGAGGGTATGTAATGGAATAAAAAGAAATTGGTCGGTAACATTTAGAGCGAGCGGTAAATAAATAGACTCAATTTGAAATTACCGCAGAGATGGAACAGGAATTGGCAAAGCTACGGCGGGAGGGGGAATAAAAGGGTGGGGGTGGGAGCCAGGATGCTGCTGAAAGTGGGGGTGGAGGGGGAGGAGGAGACGATGGAATTATCTTCGGATGCGACCTTGGCGCATTCTTTTGCAAGTTCTCATGGTGCTTCGGCCGTTCCTCTACTGTTCCTCCACTCTTTACTCAAGTCCCGAGTCCAATAGAACTCAAGTTGCCAAATTCCTCGCAATTTCCTGCAAAATATTTGTGCTAGAGAAATGGATATGAGCCTCGTGAAAAACAACCGTAGAAAAAATGATTTAATACATTTCTAGGAATTCTAGTAACTTAATGGAGTCGATTCTTAATAGCTGTTCCGAATATCAATTTGTAAAAAAATATATAACCTTATACCGTCACCGTCACCGCCAATCTTTAGATTCCAAACGATGATGACCAAGAAAGTACATAAGAGCGTTCCTCCGCAAAAATAAGTGAACTAATGCAAAAACTAAGTCAAACACGTGTTTTACAAACGATGGGTCCCAACAATTGTGATAATAAATCACTCTGGATAATTTGAATTGATAGGTTGGCAGCCCTTTTGGGACCTAAAAGCTCCACGACTCAACTTCAACATTTTCGACGTAGCCAATTCTGTACCCACCCAATATGGGTCCTCTAGTCGGGGCTGCGGACGTCGGCAGATAACGCCTAATTTTCGCAAGGTAACAATTCTTCGTCCAAAATAATCTTGAAACGCCAAGAGTTCGATGGAAGGGTTGACCAGGGAGTTTTTCAAGGAGGTGCAGACCAGTGTCACGGGGGCGTTACGGAGGGATGGGAAGTAAAAAAAAAAAGCAATTTTAAGTGTTATGTCATCACCTTCCGGCTAAAGTATCGCAAGCGCCATGCGACGTTTAAAAATTTCCGTCATTTTATTTTTTCACAGAGAAATTGTTGGATGAGTCTGTTCGAAAATCTCACTGAATTTTATCGGCAGCGCAGAGAAAATTCAGTGAAATTATCGGACAGCTTCGTTGTACAATTTCTCTATAAAAGAATAATATAGCGGCGGGAATTTTTAAACGTTGCATGGCGCATGCGATACTTTAGCCCGAAGGTGACAACACATAACACTTAAAATCGATTTTTTTTTTTTACTTCCTATCCCTCCGTAACGCCCGCTTAACACTGGTCTGCGCTTGTGATACTTTGGCCGGAAGGTGATGATGTTTAAGGTGATTCGATGGACGCCATATTTTGTGTCAGAACGGCATGCGATATATCGCATCAATTTGTTCCATATTTTCAGCTACTCGTCATTTTTCTCCTATTTTGAAATCGCACTTCTGTTGTCAGGAGTCTAAAGCACTCACTTACCAATTTTAACAAAGAAATTCAACTTAATAAAGGCGTGGTTTTTTCAGAGAGAAAACATCGCATTCGATACTGATATCGAAACTGCACTCGAATGCGATATTTTCTCTCTGAAAAAACCACGCCTTTATTACGTTGAATTTCTTTGTTAAAATTGGTAAGTGAGTGCTTTAGACTCCTGACAACAAAATTGCGATCTCAAAATAGGAGAAAAATGACGAGTAGCTGAAAATATGGAACCAATTGATGCGATATATCGCATGCCGTTCTAACACTAAATATAGCGTCCATCGAATCACCTTAATGAGCGGCCCCTAGGGAGCTCTCCAAAGTCAACTTGGCAAGGGGGGCACCGTACACCCCAGAACCACGGCGTAGCCATTCAATAAATTACCATACCTGGGATTTGTCCGCTGCGAGGCTCCTCTCCCTTTGAGTGCTAAAAAAAGCCGGGGGTCCGCAATATCGATGACGCGGCCGGCGGCGCTGTGGGTAACGAGATCTTCAATTCATCATTCATCAAACGGGCCAAGATCGGTGGTGGCAGTCGGCCAAATTGCACCCCCCCCCTTCCCGGGCCCCCCGACGACCCGGTCGGAGACACCCGAAAAGCGAGCTGATGACATCCAGCTGATTTCTTAACTAGACCGCTGAGCCCGTCGCGTCGCGTCCACTTAGTTCAAGGGCTCGCTCGGAGGTCTTGCGAAATTAATTGGAAAGCAGGAAAAGACAAATTGATATGTTGCCGCACGAATTGCGGCTCTTTTAATCCGAATACGGCTTCGTTCCGTCTTCACCTCTCGCGTTTCCCGATTTATAATGGTCCCGCGGCTTTCATTTCAGGCAGACCGGTGCCTCGCGATACGTCAATTGATTTGCCGTTTAAACCTATGGAAAAGGATCGACAAACGGGGTGTTCGCAACGAGCCCCATAATAATCGATTCTTTACAATAGCTTCAAATGGGGAATTGTCGATAATCGATCGATCAAGCCTCGCCACTGGTTAGAAATCTTGAAACGAAATCCGAAATGCATTTAACTCCGGAGCCTTTTTTGTCCCCCTCCCCCCCCCCCAAAAAAAAAAAACCCCGAGTAATGTGAGTAAGGAGTGAAATGCGTACCGTAAGAGCAGAGTTCACTCCACAATAAGAAGGTAGATAACGTTCTGCGCTAATGTAACTCGGGGAAAATCGGGGCTTCAGTGGGAAACCCACCGCCGCGCCGTGGGCAAAATTTCACTATGAGATTTTGGGTACTGTAAAAAATACTGCAAAAGGAAATGTAAAACAAATATCAGGTGGCACGAGTCCTGACGTCCCACATCTCTGAAGAAGTTAGGAAAGCGAAGGTGCCTTCAATTTTGAAGAACGCAACCCGCATATCCGTGGAACACGAATAGTTTCATCCAGCCACTACAGTCAGCTCAGTTTAGTCTTTGTGAGGCCGAACCGCCTTCAATTTTTGAATATGCAACACGCGCGTCCAAGTTGCTTAACATGTACGCAACGTTTTAAAAAATTCATACACTTTTGTTCAAAACTTTGGATGAAAGTAAAAAAAAGTTGTAAAATTTATTTACATGGCCAGTAAATTATTTTGATATTTTTAAGATTCATACAAAATCTCTTGAACAATTCATCGTAGTTCGTGGACTGGGCAACGGGGTTGACCTGTCGACGGGCGGGATAAAAAAATTGCTCAGTGTCTGGACTGAGCAATTCCGCCAACGGGGTGTAACGTATATGTGCTGTACGATAACCTCCGACATGTTTGTGAGAGCTCCTATTGTTAGTTGTTTTTCTTGGTAAATATCACTGATCAATTTTCGATTGCCTCGTACGTTTGTGGTGGAAGAACTCATCAAGGTATGTCAATAAACTTTCAACTGAATACTTTATCTGCTTAAATTATTTGCGATGTCAATTTTGTGAGCCAGTACAATGAAATCTTGATAAATTATTTCGTAGAAAATTGGGGAAACGAATTCCGGAACCAATATTGACAGGCTGCCGATTCAAACGTTCTGCGTACTAGTTCTCTTTTTCATGACAGGGCGTAATTTAATCAAAAAGTATTTTTCAAAACATGTTTGAACGTTTCCAGTTTTACATAGATCAAAATTAAGTACCTGACGCTAGTACAACGAACTTGGCTCGTTGACCTAAAAATCAAAGATTTAGGAGTTGAAGTGTCGACAGCTTCTTTCAACATAAATCTCAGGAGAAATTTGAATTTTTGATGACTGAATGGACTCTCATATCTCGCTCGCTAATTCGCAAAAATATGGTAGCTATGTAACCTGATTTTCTTGTGGTGTTACCGGTTTCCGTTTGGTTTTTTATTTCTTTTCTCCTCAAGTTGCGTTTTAGAAGAAAAAAAAATATTCTACCCATTCAGTATAACAGAAAAGAGCAATAACTCTCGAAGGGTAATGATCTTTTCATGGGATTTCTGGTTTATTTACCTCTATGAATTACAAGTAAGCGATATGTACATATTATTACAGATCGCAAATTGACAACTGGTAGTGAAAAACATCTGTACTTTTCATTGGAATTAGGTAAGCGTGATGCGAACTTACTGTTAATTGTGTGGGACTCTCGTATATTTGTTAAAAAAATTTCATGAGTTTTGGTTTATTACAATGGAAAGGATCCTTCCCAAAAATTTTTACTGGAATGGTACCAACCAAGTTGCATGACCCAAAGTATGTTTTGTAAGAACAACAAAAAGTTGAAGTCGTGACTAATACAAAATTACACGAGGACTGCAAAGAATTTGGCTGATGGAAGATGTAGTATGCATGCTAAAACCATGTTTGATGTTAAAAGTAAACAAATGTGAAATTTTCTTATGACGAATTAAAAAAAAAAAAAAAAATACCATCCTTAATTCTCTTTACTGTGATAAAAGAGAGAGAGAAAAAAAATGTCTTATATACAACGTCTTACATTATTCGGAGATAGTTTGAAATAATCGAAGTTTTGTTTTTTTTTTTCGTTGCCATCGGTTCATGGGAAGATACAGACACTTCACATCACTTAGTAACAATTAGTTAGAGAACACCTTCGCATCCTCGATCTTCGTGGCCAAAGTGTCGCTGTTTCGTCTCTTGCGGGGTCAGTGTTGTACGGCAGGTGAAGGTGGACAGGTAAACTGCAAACTGCGATTTGCTGGGACTCATCGCCGTATTGTCCTCCACGCTAATTTTTAGCACTCACAATCAATCGTGGATAGGCAAAGTAAATATATTCTGCTATCGCTTTTCTGCTGGAAATTTAAAACTCTCTACGATGGACATTCCCCTTTAATGTCAGGGAGGTTCCTTAAGCACAACCTGCCGGACGTATCTAAGGAGGAGAGAGATCTGAGTCTACGTTACGAAAAGTTGCAAAAAGAGGGGGAGGGGCTGACAAGACCGAGTGCTACACAATGCTATCAAAAATAAAAGGAATCGACATTTTGTTGGAAAAAAAGAGCTCTCGACCACAATGCATCAGAAAATCGCTGAAAAGTGGGCGTTAAGGAAGGACCCGTGAGGTACGTAATTGCTTAGGAGGACAAATGGACTACATTTTGCAATTTGGAACTATAAATTCTAGCCCGGTTTAAAAACAACGTATGTGTCATTAACTTCCATATGCATCTAAGTGTTCTTTTCAGATGAGGCAGAATTTATAGCTCCAAATTGCAAAATGCAGTTCAAATATATGTGTCAGGTTCGTTGCAAGGGATTGGGAGACTCATCAAAGTTTGAAAGTGTTTGTAACTTAAATTACCACAGAACTTCGTGGACACATTTAAGTATAAAGTAATGCGCTGTATGTCAGCGTTACCATTTTCTTCTTTTTCAGACGAAAAAAGTTTTAAGAGACGTCTTAAAATTTTGGCCTGGACAAGCATTTGCAGGTCTCCTCTTCCTATCCGCACTTTCCACACCCACAATGAGGCGCATCGCAGCAAGCAAAGATCCCGCTAAAATGTGGATCGAGGTTACTACCGGACCCGCACTGAGCAGGCAACATCCTTACGCCGCCCTGTCGTGTAAAAACAGTTGTTCACCGCGCAGCGTTATCAAAACTCAACCGAAACCGACCAGCCCGACATCGGATCAACCTCACAATTTGACAACGACGCCGCGGTAATGGTCGGGTGAGAAGAGCCCCGGCGGCTTAATTAGGATGACGTCACACATCAAGGCAGGTAAATTACTCGTCGCCAACGAAGAAGATGCAGGAAGAACCCCCTCCCCCCACCGCCCCCCGCTATAGGTCGAGGGAGGAGGGGGGGGGGGGGGAGTCCGCGGCAGCACGGAGTTGCAGGGAACACACGCTTTTTCCATTCTCCGTCTCCTTGCCTGGGAGTAATTACAGTTACCTTATGTACTTTGTGCATTATCCTCGCACCAAGGGCATTTCCGTGAACTTGGGGCCCCTCACTTACTTGGTTAATTGTTAGTCATCAGGACGAAAACAATCGCTGTCAGAATCATCGGTGTTCCCGCGCCTCCGCCGCGAATCGCACGCTCCTGCCTGCAACCTGCAGCAGGCTAGCGGCTCCCCGTATCGAATCCAGTCTCTTATGCTGTCGTCTTCCCGAACAGAGGAGTGATTCCAGAAATAAAATTTTGGAAAAATGGACCTCACGGAAAGGAAATTAGGTAGCATTTACCACACTTGAAAAAAAACACATTGGATCTAGAGTCCATACTCTTAAAGACATCGACAAGAAAAAATACTCTTGATTCAATCAGATTTAATCTTAAATCAAGAACCAAGCCTCTTAATTTGAGCGGATTTCGTTTTGATTTAAGCAAAAACCTGATTGAATCAAGAGTGTTTTTTCTTGTCAATGTTTTCAAGAGTCTGGA
Organism: Bemisia tabaci; assembly: GCF_918797505.1. Classification (NCBI taxonomy): domain Eukaryota; kingdom Metazoa; phylum Arthropoda; class Insecta; order Hemiptera; family Aleyrodidae; genus Bemisia; species Bemisia tabaci. The sequence continues at coordinate 23,806,116 of NC_092796.1, forward strand.
CTCTAGATCCAATGTGTTTTTTTTTCCCAGTGCATATTCTGGTCAATAAACGGCACAACCAGAGAGTATGGTTACTCTCACAAAATTATCGTGAAAGTAACAAGATTTGTCCTTATTGTGACAATAAATTTGGTGGAAGTTACCACACTGTCTGGTTATGCCGTTTTTAATCAGAGTATGGTAAATGCTACTCAACTTTTCTCCGTGAGCAGGAATAATTGTTTCCATAGGTCAACTCGTCGTTTTTCGGACGAAGACACGTAACTGCATTCCAATGTTGCAAAACTGAATCAAATAACTCAATTTTTTACAAGGATGTACTTGTGAATTTTTTCCCCCTAAAATTTTTGTGATTTTTACGTAAGATCGGAAGAAAGTCGGTGGAATTTTTAGTTAGAAATGCCCAAGATTTTCCTGGTAAAAATTCTATTTACGAGGCGAAATTCGGCAACATTGAAATGTAGTTACGTTCTTTCGTGAGGAAAACGATAAACTGCGCAAGACACGGAATCGTGTTTTGATGGTTTAAGACTACGGATTAGCAACAATGGAGAATTTGCACGCAATTTTTTTATTGCTTCATCTGAAAGTGCCTAATGAGCTGAGTTCGCAATATTTTTCATAATTTTTTTCTGACACGGGAAATTGGAGAAAAATTGATTTAAAAGTGAGAAAATGTGCCGCCTTATGACGTCATCTGGCGGCATTTCCCATTTAAACACATGTATTTTAGCAGAATCGGTTATTTTGTCATATCTCCTCTAATAATTGCTCGATTTATGAATCAAGGGTATCTTCGTGTTCAGTTCACTCAGAGGATTCCACTTAAACAGGAAATTTATCAAATTTCAGACCCTTGCAAATTCTCCATTATTAAGATCTACCCAAACGCCAAATTTCTACTTCCAATATTAATGGAGATGTCACTCATCGAAAAACACGGCAGGTAACGTCATCCACCGTGGTAGTACATACCATGATTTCCTCCACCTTAGGTTTCTAAATCAGCGGTGACAGGTGGAAATGTCCAATAAAAAATGTCCAATAAATGAAATGTCTTATTTAAAATGTCCAATTGTCATAATGTCCACGACAAAATGTCCAAAAGCTAAAATGTCTAGAATTCAAAATGTTCTATATGCAAAATGTCCCATATGCAAAATGTCCCTTATGTCCCATAGGTCCACATATATGCAAAATCAAAATGGCTTAACATCAGCTTACGTAATGCCTCAAGCCTCTCCTTCTTCGTTTTCTTCTTCAATTCTTTTGGGTTTCTTCAATCTGTAGGAAATGGCTCTCAGATAAACATCAACCGCTTCATCTTCCTTTTATTGCCCATAGCTAGCCACGATACTTTCCACTCTGGCTTGATTAGTGATATACCGGCGACTAATCGGATGTTTTATTTGAGTGTGACCACCTCGAATCTGTGTAATAAGCTGTTCTACGTCATTTTGTTCTGCTTGGATGTGCTCAATAAATCGCCAAATATTCACGTGGTGCGCTGATATTAGCCTCTGCAACAAACTGTGCCGTGTGCCACCCTTCAACAACGTTCGTCGTTCTGTGCATTCTGTTGGTAACTGATTCATATACATTCCAGAATTCTGGTGGGAAAACCGGAGGTCTTGTCGCTCTCCTTCCGATACGATGAAACCACTACACAATTTAGGTCCAATTTTTCGGACATTTTAGGTTTTGGACATTTTGGGTTTTGGACGTTTTAAATTTTGGCCATTTCAGCTTCTGGACATTTTGTCGTGGACATTATGACAATTGGACATTTTAACCAGGACATTTTGTCTCTTGGACATTTTCCGTTGGACCACCAAATCAGCGATACGCACATTTGCAATGCAGTTATTGCTCAGTGTAAACTACAGATGAAACTAAGGTGGAATGCACTACCGCGGTGAACGACGTCATACGCCGTGCTTTTTGAAGAGCGATATCTACAATATTAGTAGACGTTGAAATTAGGGATTTGAACGGATATAATTATTTTTTGTAATTATCCAGCATGAACCATCAAACAACGATTCTGAGACTAGCGTAACTGTCCCATTATTGAAAAAGTACAGGTTATCACGAACTGTTTTTTTTTTTTTTTTGGGGGGGGGGGGAGAGAACCCTCTCATAATTTGCCTGAATTGTCTAGTGATATTTCTTCACACTTTTAAGAAGACACAATACAATTTTCAGACAAATCCTTGCGATGGATCCCTCATGAAAAAGTAAAAAGTTCATAATAAAGAACAGCGCAGAAAGATTCATTCCTTCGCGCTAGAGACGACGAATTGATCATTTGGACAATTTCTGCCGAACAGAACTATGAGCACTCAGCCATGAGCCCTGAGACCCACTAGAATGTATGCATGACAGGGCTCAAGTCATAAAGCACATAGTTCTGTTTGGCAGAAATACGTCCATTTCAAAGAAGAATCGTATGAAAATCGGGTAGACAGGTCAACGAGATCACCAATTCGCTTAAGAATGATCAAATAATTAAATTAAAACAAATGAAAATGGGTAACATTGTTCTCAACATCGGCAATGGCGTGGAGCCAGACTAGGTGGTGGTGAGTTGATAATGAACTAAATTTTGTCACTTGCCCGCTAATTAAGCGACCAGACTGGAGCAGGTTCACTTATTAGATGCTATATGTTAGCTGTTAGCTTTCAGTTAACGCTGTTTAAATGGAAGTGAGCCTTGCTTCGCCGCTACAGCCTCACGAGACTATTTAATATATCTCAGCCCCCACCTCACGCTTCCACGAAAATGGGACTGGGTTACTCATATTAAGCACTTGATGTGCGTATTGTTTAAAAGTCTTTAAACTGGAAATAAGAGAGGAGAACTGCCGTGATGGCGAAGAAGAAAGTAACCATCAAATTTTCGAAATCGAGTTTCCTTCAAAATTCTTCTAATCTCTTTTAGATGAAACCAATGAAATAGCTAAGATAGCAAAATTTATCTTATTTTCAAGAAAACGAGACATGAAAAAGCCGAAAGTACACAAAAAAATGACGCAGCTTCAGACAAAACAGTAGTAAGTGACATTATTCCTTCAGAGAGCCGATGAAAAGCGTTGAATTTACTTCTTCACATTAGTGCATGCTTCAAGTAAGCGTGGCATTTCACGCACATCTGATACCACTATTTGACCACGTAGGAGCCCATGTTGCCTACCCAAATAATTGAAGGCGAACTGACTTAGCGGTGAAGTCACTTCTCCCATTTTGGTAAATAGCTAATTTTTGTGAATGTCCCGAGTTAGGCTGTCATTTCATTATTTTCACTCTTTGATCATTTGGGAATTCGTGTTACCTATACAAAAAGCGCTTGAGTGACAAAAGAGATCTATTTCAGTAACTCTAATATTTATCAAAATTTTGTGCAAAGTGAGGTGACCTATAGGCAGCTTTTGGAAATGTCTCAATTTGTTACCGCCCCTGATCACCTCTAAAAAAAAAGTCTTTCACGCTTACTGTGAGATCTGATTGGTGATTAGGAGTAGAATGGAGCGAGCCTATCGATATAAGACCCCATGATAATGTTGCCACATTTTTCATAAAATTACGAAAAAGAGATAACAGAAACGTCTCTAACAATAAGTTCAATCAAAGAGCCTCCAAGTACTCCACGACGCTGATGTTTCCAGGCTAGAGCGCTTTGAAAAGATTCTGTGACGATCACGTGCGGTCCCAGGCCTTTGTGCCAACGACTATCAGTTTTAAGAAGATGAACCTTACCGGAAAACTCACCAATAACTGACAAAGCTTAATTCTTGGATGAAAAATCAGAGTTTTCCTGTGAATGAATCTGCTTTCTTTTGATGAGGTGGGCAAAACGAGCCGTTGTTGTGGACAGACCTTATGACTCATGAGTCATGAGTTAAAGAGCCCCAACCGTCGTCGCCCCGATTCTTATTTATCCTCACCACCCGAGAACTAACGAGCACACCCCATATTTCCCACACGTACATAGTTCTGTTTGGTAGAAATACCATAGAATAATAGCTACCAGAAAGGTAACAGGCAGATTCTACCGTAAGATCGCGCATGGTCACTTTTTCGAAGCGGACTTTGCTCCGTTTCCCCGCGAAATTTGAAACAGCGGAGGGACGTAGGGTGAGAGCGGCCGCACAGTGGATCGAGTCAAATGGAGTGGTCGGACATGAAATTTTTCACTAAAACCGCAAATTTTGATGTTTATTTCGTCATAATTTTAATTTCGAGGGGTCTTTCTCTAGGAAAATTTCACAAGGAAACCATTGAAACCACTTTTAGAACCTCTAAGTTTTGTATAAACTGAGTTATAAGCGTTTAAAGTTTCCAAATTTGGTTCGATCTCTCCTGTTAACTCGATCCACTGTGAGCCAGCCAGATTTTGCTCCGATTCCCCGCGAAATTTGAAACGGCAGGCTAAGCGGGGGTCGCGGGGATTTCAAGAATCGGAGCAAAGATGGCCGACTGCTGCCCTTCCGGTAGTTATTCTTCTATGGAAACACGTCCTATTAAACACGCAACACACCTACTTAAGTTTCCGGTGCTCTCTGATCTTGCAACGCTGCAAGACGAACGGGTGTGCTCCGGGTCCTGCTGGGCTGGGAACGAAACGGCCCAATCGTCACTCAATTGAACGGTAGTAAGCGGAAGGCGTCTACCTACGTTTCCGCACGGGCCTCGATAATGGTGTCCTCTTATCGGGTGAAGGGCTCACGCACGACACCGCACAGACCCCGTCGCCGAACGCTGTCCAATTGGTGGTGGAAGAGGACGGCCGCAGTGAGATGATTAACTTAATGAGCGAGTCTCATCGGGCATCGAGCACTGTCTCTTGGATCGTCAACCCCCGAAAATCCCCGTCACAAGATTAATGTTTCAATGATGCCTCAGACACCACCGCCGCGCCGACCGTCATTCACCCTGCTCCGCGTCGCGCCGTGCTCCGTCGTGAGGGTGTCAGTTTGAAAGGGCTCAGAAATGAACCTCCGATTGCTACTGCCGCGTCTCGGCTGCGGCCACAACGTCACCTAGGTCCGCCTTTTAATCGGCGCTTTCTTAATGTTTATACAAGTAGCGTTACGTGTATGTAACGCTACATAATGTAATTGTTATTAAAAATCACTTCTGTAAAGGAATGTCATAGAAGAAAAAAGTACTATTTTGGCACCTAGAGCACGCTCCTGCAGTATGACCTCAGAAAACTATTCTAATCCCTTCTCTCCCGAATTCTAACCAGCCCTCTCAAGATATGAAGAATTTCGCAGTGTCAGCTCGCTAAACAGTTTTCGGATTCGATTCCCGTTCAGGTGACCCGAGTTTGATAGTCGCAAACAACGGTTATTATCTAGGGCTGACTTGATTAGGGACGAAGGGGGCATGAGACTTCAGGGACGGTAAAAAAAGCGCAAGATTATCCCTTGTGGGATGTTTGAAGTGTGGTAAAAAAAGTTCAAATCGATTCCAAACGTAGCTTCAGCATGAGGAAAGAACATGGGATCCGCGGAGTTGCAGTGGTTATAAGCTATCGATATGTTCCCGTTTAAAGTCATGATGAACAATAGATTATTCAGATGTTCGTTGCGAACGCCCTGATAACGATCCTTTACCACAGGTTTAAATATCTGATCAATCGATTCATCCCAACGATTCATCGATTCATCGGCTCACGGCTAGTCTTCGCCGGCGGTGATCCTAGTCCTGTACTCCTGTAGCCTGGAGTCTGAGAACGAGTTGGATCCCATGGACTGGGTCCCTTGCATCTTCATGCCGATTCTCAAAGCGAGCAATTACGCACATCTAGTCTCGACGCCGCGCAATGCTGCCAACCATGTCCCTTCATCACACGACTTAGCGGAAATAGACAACAATCGTTGTAGAACCTATTTCAGTTGAAGACATCAAATTTGTATTGAAAATACTTGTCTATGTATGTTATTTGAGGAAACACACAGATTTCCAAAATTGTTTTGAACAATTGGAAAAAGGGGAGATGGTATATGATGAGAAAAGCCCCTGGTTTTTGTAACTAATTGCTTTGACTGATCAGTTTAAATGAGAAATGACAACGCTCCGTTTCGTACAATGGCTCTAGAAGGCTTAACGTAGAAACAGGGTCGGATTTACCAACTTGCCTCCCATAGGCCGCCTGTATTTTGCGGCCCCCTTCTCATTCGTTTTGAAACATCAATAAAAACCGTTCCTAAGTTCCGTAAACCTATCTTTGTGCATGTGGACAAGGCCTTCCATACATAAGAAATGAACGAATAAATTATGAAAGAGCAAACTTAAATGTAGTTTAATGATTTCAACTTCCGCCGCCGCGCCGCGCAGACTACACTGAGTTTGGCGCAATGCGTGAAGTATTCCGACAGTCTTGTAGGCGCTAAGCGTCTCACGCTGACCGCACTGTCTTTGGCGCAATGCGTGAAGTATCCATGCATTCTTGTAGGCGCTATCCGTTTCACGCTGACTGCAGTGACAGCACT